>NW_028255390.1:0-1000 GCF_964263255.1 Lissotriton vulgaris
TTTAAGCCTCCCATACTTGGACCATTGGGGCCGAGCGACATCTGAGACCAGTCTGTTAATGCAAGTCCCACAGCCACATGGGGCCTATCTGTCCAGGCCTGCCTCTGCTAGGTTGTGTATTCCTTGTCCGGCTTTGTGTGTGACAGGGCTGGGGGATTCCAGGAGACAGGCTGGGGCAGCCCTGTGGTAAACAGAGAGATCTGCATCTAGATGGGAGAGAGGAGTGGCACCTGGGACCTGAATAGGGCTGGGCCTTCCCTCGACAATGTTGGCTCCACCTTCTGTGGCTTGTCTGATGTCTCTGCCCTGCACTGTGAAAGGAGAGGAGGAATCATGTCAACAAAGTACTCCACAGCTGTGCCTTTCCTCTCCTGTGTTGGCTCTACCTCCTGTGGGGTGGCTGATGTCTCTGCCCTGCACAGTGAAAGGAAGAAGAGAGGCATGTAAACAAAGTGCTCAGGAACTGGTTTCCTACTAGGCAGAGGCCTCTCTGCCTTGTCTTCAGAGAACAAAGGATTTTGGGGTATAGATATTGGGACTCCGATCCCAAGAAATTAGATCACTTCTGGAACAAGAAACCTTTTGCCAAGGAGAAGAACCAAGGAAGCTGCAGGAGTTTTACTGCCCCTCTGCCAGTGTGCTGTTTGCAGGGTTGGCCTGCAGTGGTTGCTTCATCGCCAAGGAAAGGAGAAGGAACTTTTTAAGGACTTTCATCATTTACAGAATATTCTCCAAGGGCTTGAACTGTGCTTGCCTCCTGCTGAAGTCTCAGGAACAAAAGACTTCATTTCCAGCTCCCCTCTGAATTTTCTTGCTGGGAATTCTGACTTCAGACATTTGCGTGTCGCTGGTGGCTGGAAGCGCGACGCATCGAGAAGAAGCGTGTCGCCGCTGCAGCTGAGATCGTCGCAAAGCCGGAGAAGCGAGCCTTAGCCGCATCTCCCTGGAAGCATGTGTTCATCGAAGCTGCCAGCTATCGCATCACCGGAGAAGCGTGATG
>NW_028255391.1:0-1000 GCF_964263255.1 Lissotriton vulgaris
GTATATATATATATATATATATATATATATATATATATATATATATATATTCAGTGAAAAAACCATAGGTTATAGACCATATATAGTTAGGGATTAGCATTTACAAAACCTTATTTTACTCGCATAAAACCATTGAAATTCCATATATAGTTAGTTGCACTAACTATATATCGCGCACCCGCAATCCACTGCTGATGATGTCACATATTACATCATTCATGACATGGTCAGTGACATCACTGATGACATCACTGATGACATCTCAAATGACATCACTGATGACATCACTGATGACAACATCCAGTGACTGTATGTTGCTGTAAAGTTAAAATATGTCTTACATATTGAAGAATGAGTGGATGTATAAGTGTCTGGATGAAGGATTTAGTAGGTGCATGACTGACTGTATGAGTGAGTGATTAAATGTGTCTCACTGAGTGCATGGGTTAGTGACTAAACTGTCTTAATTTGTGCTTCATTATGTCTGTTGTTCTGTAAACTGTTGCATGTGTTGATAAGTAGCTATATGAGTAACTATATGGGTTATTGATTGGTTGCCCAAGTATTTGTATGGGAGACTGAGTGTGTGTGTGGGTGGCTGGGAGGTGTATGACTCTGTGCATAGATATGTGAGCAGTTGATTCACTAGATGTATGGTTTCAAAAGTGCATGTGGAAACAGCTGTATGGGCGGTTGACTGTGTGCATGAGTGTATTGGTGAGTGAATGGATATCTCAGTGCTACATGTCAAAGTAAGTACATATGTAAAACACAGTACATGTGAGAGTTGACATATATAAATAACTGTGCATAAGAGCCAGTGAATGTGTGAGTGGCTGTATGGATCATTGTGAACTTGTATCAGGGATTGTATAAGAGAGTAAATATGTGTTAGTATATGTTTGAATAAGTAAAGTTTGTATAACTGTATAGTTGAGGAAATGGAGGTGTGATTGATTCTTTGCATGACTGACTAGGTGTGTGAGTAACTCCATGGATG